>NC_092225.1:76325934-76328434 GCF_036320965.1 Panulirus ornatus | reverse complement strand
GGTCGTCTTTATGAGATTTGATTAAGCTGTTAAATGAAGATATCTATAAAATATTATCTGATCTTTTGCATTGTATTTACTGGGTATCTATTGGTAACTGAGAGCATTATGATATATTTTACATGATTATTTACTGGGTATCTATTGGTAACTGAGAGCATTATGATATATTGCACATGATTATTTCAAGTAGATAACTGGTTCGCAGTTGCGAAGCTCTTAATTCGGTGAGATAACACGATGTTTAAAGAATCCGCCTAAGACCTGAGACCACAACACTGTAGTTGACAGGCCACTTGAACCTGTCTAGCTAAGGTGTCAGGATGGCCCACGTGGTTACCTGGTACTCTAGCCAGGATGGCCCACGTGGTTACCTGGTACTCTAGCCAGGATGGCCCACGTGGTTACCTGGTACTCTAGCCAGGATGGCCCACGTGGTTACCTGGTACTCTAGCCAGGATGGCCCACGTGGTTACCTGGTACGCCAGCCAGGATGGCCCACGTGGTTACCTGGTACTCTAGCCAGGATGGCCCACGTAGGTACGTGGTACGCTAACCAGGATGGCCCACGTGGTTACCTGGTACTCTAGCCAGGATGGCCCACGTGGTTACCTGGTACTCTAGCCAGGATGGCCCACGTAGGTACGTGGTACGCTAACCAGGATGGCCCACGTGGTTACCTGGTACGCCAGCCAGGATGGCCCACGTGGTTACCTGGTACTCTAGCCAGGATGGCCCACGTAGGTACGTGGTACGCTAACCAGGATGGCCCACGTGGTTACCTGGTACTCTAGCCAGGATGGCCCACGTGGTTACCTGGTACTCTAGCCAGGATGGCCCACGTAGGTACGTGGTACGCTAACCAGGATGGCCCACGTGGTTACCTGGTACGCCAGCCAGGATGGCCCACGTGGTTACCTGGTACTCTAGCCAGGATGGCCCACGTAGGTACGTGGTACGCTAACCAGGATGGCCCACGTGGTTACCTGGTACTCTAGCCAGGATGGCCCACGTGGTTACCTGGTACTCTAGCCAGGATGGCCCACGTAGGTACGTGGTACGCTAACCAGGATGGCCCACGTGGGTACCTGGTATACTAGCCAGGATGGCCCATGTAGGTACGTGGTATACTAGCCAGGATGGCCTACGTGGGTACCTGGTACTTGGGAATCAGCAACAATGTGTGATAAAACAGAGTAAGTCACATCGACCTCCCGTTCTATCTCATCTCCCATAAGTCACAATCTTATCTCTGAAACTTGATAAAAACCGCAGGAAGGTCCTGACCCACGGCCTCGCCCCTGTAGTGTTGTTGTATCGGGGGAAATGAGGGAGGTGGGAGGAGAGGTGGAGGAAGACTTCCAAGAATGACTGAAATTTAGTAAACAATACGACAATACCTGGCTTCCCGACCCTTACGACAATCCAGCAGACGCGCCTGGTGCTGGTGGGTTGACCTGTCTGTTCTGGGGTTCGCTGTGGGTCCAGCTGCTGCCTGCCCTCTTATCTGGTGTTGAAAAAAAAATAGAAAATAAGACGTAACATCAAAAAAAATCCATTGGCTATATGGCTAAATATTGGCATGTTAAATGTACGAAATATACTGATAAAAGAAGTTCATTGTGTGATGCATAAAATGCACTGTTTACTTGATCCTCTCACTGTAGATGATGACAGAAAAAAGAAAATAAGGAATCATTTAAAGTCGACGTCCTTATCACATAATATTCCTCATTGTGTTCATTAAGTTTACAGTGATCGGATGTAGCGATTTTGGCGGGATAGTCCCACTTTTGAACACTATGTCCCGCTCTTTCCCCTGGACTTCAGGAAACTCGAAAATTTTCCGCTTTTGAAGAAAATTACCTTAAATGTCCCTCTTTAACAAAATTACTTCCAATAAGCTATGCGCCTACATGCAACCTCTGCAGTCTTATTGCACATGTATGTAAGTAGCAAAGGTCTGATATGATTCTAAACTATGAATAATAAATCTGTTGATTATGTATGACCAGAAGAAGCCGACCCAAGCACCTGTAGCGCCTCACAGTCGCTTCGAAAAATATCACCTTACTGATGACGCCATGACTTGGTGAGACAGGTCACCTCACATCACCTGGTAATCCCCAGAGAAATGAGTTTGGTGGCTCAGCCTACAGCAGCACTTGCAATATTACTCCGTGACACCCATACTCGATGTTCGGTAGTTGTAGGTCAAAATATGCAGCTGTAATCACTCCATTAAACAGATAAATCTGACCCTTGCCATAAGAAGAGCCGCTTTCAGTCCACCAGCGTGAAGGAAGCCAGAGATTGCGACATTAGACTTCGACGGCCTGGCCTTCCTGCCTCATATACCCTGGGCATTACGGTAGGAGGGCAGTCGACTCGCTCCAAACAACAAGTGTACCACTCCAGACTCAAGCCGCCCCTTGATCGCGACTAGGAGTCCCATCGTGACTCCTGACGTTCCAACTTCCATGCAGGTTTCCCTGTGGTG
>NC_092225.1:75993434-76003434 GCF_036320965.1 Panulirus ornatus | reverse complement strand
CTACAAGAAGGATAATAGGAAAGAACAGAAAGAAACTAGGGAATACCAAGAAGTACGTTGGTTTTTAACAGAACTTGTGTAAAAGAAAGTCTTGCTTACACACACACACACACACACACACACACACACACACACACACACACACACACACACATATATATATATATATATATATATATATATATATATATATATATATATATATATATATATGTATGTATGTATGTATGTATGTATGTATGTATGTATGTATGTATATTTATTCCTTTTCCTGTTTCCTGCGTTAGCGAGGTAGAGTCAGGGACAGACAAAAACCCCGCATTCGTTCACATTTATTCTCTAGCTGCCATTTGCAGTGCACCGAAACCACAGCTCCCTATCTACAACCAGGCCCCACAGATATTTCCAGGTTTTACCCCGGACGCTTCACATGCCCTTGCACAGTCCATTTAAAGCACGTCGACCCCAGTATACCACATCGTTCCAATTCACTCTATCCTGTGCTCACCTTTCATCCCCCTGCATATTCAGGCCCTGATCGCTGAAAATCTTTTTAACTCCATCCTTCCATCTTCAATTTGGTCTCCCGCTTCTTATTCCTTTCATTTCTGCCGCATACATCGTCTTTGTCAATCTTTCCTCACTCATTCTCCCCATATGTATAAACCATTTCAACACACCCTCTTCTGCTTTCTCAGCCACACTCTTTTTATTTCCACACATCTCTCCTATCATTTCATTACTTGATCAAATCACCTCACACCACATACTGTCCTCAAACATTTCGTTTCCAATACATCCACCCTCCCCCGCATCCATGTGATATTGTTCGGAACGCTATTCCTTCAAATATACCTAATTTTTCCCTCCAGGTAACGTTCTCTCTACTCATTCTTCAACACTCCCGGATCCTTCGCTTCCTCACCAACCCTCTGACTTACCATTGCTTCCATGGTTTCATTCGCTGCCATGTCCACTCCCAGATATCTAAGATACTTCACTTCCTCCAATTTTACTCCAGTCAACCTCACACCCCAGCTAACTTGTCCCTCAACGTTGCTAAACCTAATAACCTTGCTTTCATTGGCATTGACTCTCAACTTTCTCCTTTCACACACTCTTCCAAACTCAGACACAGATTTCTTCAGTTTCTCGCTCGAAACCGCCACTGGTGCTGTACCATCGGCAAACCGTTAGCTGACTCACTTGCCAGGGCCTCTCATCCCCCGCAGACTTCATACCCGCCCCTCTCTCTCTCTCTCAAAGACTCGCATTTACCTCCCCCACTACCCCAGCCATAAACAAATTAACCCACCATACATCCCTGCCTCAGGCCAACCTTCACTTGGAACCATTCGCTATCTTCCATCGTACTCGCTCACAGACTTAGACCCTTGATAAGTTTCTCTCTCTCTCTCTCTCTCTCTCTCTCTCTCTCTCTCTCTCTCTCTCTCTCTCTCTCTCTCTCTCACACACACACACACACACACACACACAAAAATCCTTCCCTCTCTCCTCACTCACGGTGATACTGGCTGGGTAAGAATGGGTAGTTAGTACAGGTCACTGTCTCACTCCTTAAGGACTCACGTCCTGTTGTCAGGGAGGAAAGGGGTCACCATCCTGTTCTTAGGTGAAAAGACGATAACGTGAGGGACCTTTAGGTAGACCACTTTCTTCTTTGACCTCTTACTGTATGTGGTACGGACCATGAGTGAGATTAGTGGAGGTACATGATCACTTACTGTATGTGGTACGGACCATGAGTGAGATTACTGGAGGTACATGATCACTTACTGTATGTGGTACGGACCATGAGTGAGATTAGTGGAGGTACATGATCACTTACTGTATGTGGTACGGACCATGAGTGAGATTAGTGGAGGTACATGATCACTTATTGTATGTGGCACGGACCATGAGTGAGATTGAACCGAGGTGTATGGTCCACTTACATACATCCCATGGTTGAGTTGTCTTGTGCCACACGGGTCTGACTGGTTTGTGTGGCGGTATGGCTGTGTTTCACCTCCTGACATTACTGGCGGGGGTACAAATTTGCCACATATATTATCCCAGTCCAGTGTAGTAGATGGCTGGCAGCGTGGGGGCCTAACATGTGAAAGTCAGGGTACATCATGGAGGAGGATCTCTGGTATAAACTTAGACATTGTTAAGGATGGAGGACATTATGGTGGCTGAAGGCCAGGTCAAACATGTTTCCCCTCTCTTGACCTGACTGCCCGATCTTACATACTGGGGAAGTAGATTTTGTGACTTACGTATGTGAAGGACATCTACAGTTGCTGTCAAAGTAGTTGGCTAAAGATTCTGGCACAGGTCATGGTATTTATGGTCAACTTTCTGCCACACAGTTGGTGTTGTGTCTCATGATGTGTCAAATACCATCGTCAATAACATGGTATGTGGTATTGCACCCCCTTCCTGTGTTGATCTCTCTGAGTATGATAGCTTCTCCTGACCTATATATGTACCTAGGTGTATATTCTAAGCTACATTGTTGCTTAAATTCATATTTGACTGGTAACTTCACAAGGCACCTCCTCACTTCAGGAATGAACATACCCCTTCATTACCTGCCTGTGTAGATTGCCAGATGCTCGGCTGTGACGGCGATAAGCGACCTTTTCTTTTTTAATTCATCTTAAAGATTATTATTAGTGTTTGTGAATGTCATTAGTGACTCACCAGACACAAGGTGTGTAACAGTATATTAACCCACTTGCCTTGCATCGTTGTACCGTTGCATCCTGTTGCTGGGCACTGAGGCTCACTCCCCATTACCCGTATGTCTTCTATACTCCCTCTGACTGACTCGTAAGATGGATTTTGATATGAGAGATTTTTAGTTTTGTGAAATAGACCAGGTAAGGGATGGTTGTACGTTAACCATTGGTGCTCCATAAACCGTTAGTCATTTTGAATATATAGGTCAAATTGATAGCTTAATATTTTATTCGTATCTTTATCATTATTGCTATTTTAAAAAATGTTATTGTTATTATTATTATTATTATTATTATTATTATTATTATTATTATTATTATATGTTATCTTTTCCACATGGTGTGATGTTAAGCGGAGAATTGTTATGTTCTGACTGACCATGCTTGGGTCATGAACTCGTGTTGAAAACATAACTGTATCAGGTGTGAGACCTTCTCACCTGTGGTCATGGAGAGGCACCACGACTTACCCTACTGAACGGTTATTGTTGTTGTTGTTGTTGTTGTTGTTGTATCAGGATTCCCAGGAGAGTTGTGAGTGTAGGTTGTCGTTGGTGTGTACCTGCGTGTAATGACTGGTAAGTGTGGTGTAGGGTGAGCGTTCCTGACTGAGTCATGATCTTAATGACGGGATATACACTTAACATTTGAGTTAACCTTTATCTGTAAGATACTTTCTCCGTGAGCGTCCATGACGGTCGTGAGATTTTGTGAGGAGGCGGGTTGGAGCATGGTGGCTTGCCCCACCTGGGGGAGGGCCGGGACTGGCCGGCAACATTTTTCATGACCTTTTTCAGTTAGTTTTTGTGGCAGTATTCATGGCAGTCATGGACCTCACTGTGGGTGGAGGCGCGTGTTTGTAACATAATATCTTGGCTCAGACTTCGCGTCTAACCTTCTGCCTCTACCAGTATCGGTGGCACATACCCCGTCCTCCCCCTGTGTGCTGATCACTCTCTGGCTCCCTGCTGGGGTAGCAGGCTGGTAGATGTTGCATCCCGTGTTCACAGTGAGGCTCCTGGCGCTGCCTCTGGCTCCTGCCTCCTCCCTGCCAACGTAGCGCGTCGTGTCACCCCATCATGTCACCCCCTGCACCATCCCTGTCATATCAGGTCAGACCCCTTGCTGCCTCCCTGCCCCCGCCAACCCGCACCCTCGCCACCTTTAATCACACCTCTTGTCGATAAGCGGACGGCTTCGTCCCCAGAAAAATGGTCGCGTCGGAGGAGGAGGAGGACAGGTTGGCGGTCCGTGGTGAGTGAGGCGGAGGTTGGGTGCTGGGGAGGAGACCTATGATGGGCGTGTGGCGCGCTGGCTGGTCGTGCACGGCCAGCATTACCGACCAGTGTTCCTGCTACTGATTAGTTAGTGTGAGACGTGTTCTCACGTGGCTGGCCATAGGTTGTTGTGGTACTGATATTCGGGGTATCATGACAGCGGTATTCTACTGCCACCTTTCCTACCAGTATCCCACCCACCCACCCACACACCCGACCCCGGCGCCACCACCACCTCCCACCCACCCTATCCCGGCACCACCACCTCCCACCCACCCACACACCCGACTCCGGCGCCACCTCCTCCCACCCCACCAACCACAACCATCCCCATGCCCCGGCACCACCACCTCCCACCCACCCGACCCCGGCGCCACCACCTCCCACCCACCCGACCGCGGCGCCACAACCTCCCACATACCCACACACCCGACTCCGGCGCCACCACCTCCCACCCCACCCACCGCAACTATCCCCATCCCCCGGCACCACCGCCTCTCACCACCATCCACCACAATATTTGAAATCCGCCAGAGTTGGGCAGCAACAAGAAGGAGAAGGTCGCGGCTATTTCTGCCTGTGTTTTTGGAACACGTTTGTCGTGTGTGACGTACGTGTGACGTCATGGCCTGCTGGTCCACCCACTTGCCATGCCCGGGATCTGTCACGCTCACTTATAGTAACACTCACCCTGACTGTTTAGTGTGTCAGGTTCTACTTCCAGCCACAGTCATCAGGAAAGTCACGCAGACATTTATTTTTGTATGCCCTGTATTGACCACAGGGATTTGACATAGAAAAAAATCATATATATATATATATATATATATATATATATATATATATATATATATATATATATAGTTGATAAAGAGGAAACATTGTCAGTGAAAAGAGAGTGGTGAGAGTAAGTGAGCTTGGAAAACAGTTTTGTGTAAGGAAATACCCGGAGAGATTGAGAGTATAATGGCAAAATGTAAGAGTAAATGAAGCCAGGGGAGTGGGTGAGGAATGGGATAAATTTAGGGAAGCAACGCTGGCATGTGCGAGACATGCCATGGTGGCATGAGGAAGGTGGGATGAAGTAAAGTTGTTAGGGGAAGAGCGGCACTTACAAGGAAGGAGTGCAAATGATTGGGAGATGTATAAAAGAAAATGATTGGAGGTAAAGAGGAAGGTGCAAGGGTTAAGATTTTTTACATTTTTCTCTACAATAAATGGATCTGATTTGTCCATGTTCGAATTTTGTCGTGTAGAAATTTTGGCATGTACAAATTAGATGCGTATATTGTAGAGAAAACTGTAAAATGTTTATCTTATGTTTTAAAGTTTAAGTTGTATGATGTAGGTCAACCTTATGTCCGATTTTACCAGAGTGAGGTCATTTAGGAGTGGTCAGGTCAAGGTTAGATTGAGGGTGGTTCACACGGGACCTTGTACCAACCTGGCCCATTAGTAAATTTAAGGTCACTTGACCCCATTCCATGTTTCCTCCGTTCTGTACACATAACCTGTATTGTATCTATTTTCTCCCTCAGTAAGTAATCCTCTGAAGATGTGGTAATACACGAAAGCGATCAAGATTCTCGTATTTTCTTTTACCAGTGGTATATATATATATATATATATATATATATATATATATATATATATATATATATATATATATATATATATGCAAAAAGCAGGAAAATGAAACACAATCATTTCCCAAGTACACTTTAGTGTTTCATTTTCCTTTCTTTTTCATATACTAAATCATGGGCACCCTTGCGACCTCATGATATATATATATATATATATATATATATATATATATATATATATATATATATATATATATATATATTTTTTTTTTTTTTTCATACTATTCGCCATTTCCCGCGATAGCGAGGTAGCGTTAAGAACAGAGGACTGGGCCTTTTTTGGAATATCCTCACCTGGCCCCCTCTGTTCCTTCTTTTGGAAAAAAAAAAAAAAAAAAAAAAAAAAAAAAAAACTATCTATATATATATATATATATATATATATATATATATATATAGATGGCGCCGGACTTAGCCCGTGCGAGGTTACACCGCGAGTGAAGTCACTTTTGGTGAGGCTGTTTCTTAGTGTTGCGAAAACTTGTGAAGTGGTGTTGTAAGTTGTTGGTTGACTGGTAGGTGGATGTGGTGTTGTAAGTGTTGGTTGTAGTGCGGCCAGTGTGGTTGTGGATGTTGGTGCCACACGTGAGGTAGAGTGAGCCGGGCCTCACCACGGTACACTCCCCTCCACCACTCAGGCTACACGAGTCACGAGGACTCAGGCTACACCAGCGTTCTCCTGCTTACCACGAGGGGACGACCCTGTGATGGCCCTGGCCCTTCACGTGACGCCTCACACTGAGGTGGAAGGCCAGCCTGTGTCATACCTCAGGGTCGTACCGTGGCGCTCGAGGGATCAGCATCATTAGGTCATCACGAATGACGTGTAGCGAAGGAGTCACCATTAATGTCTTGAACTTTGTGGTAAATTATGAGTTTATTCCTACATGTATGTTTTGAGATGATATGTTTGCTACCAGTATGGGAAAGATGAATATATGTTGTCAAGCAATGTTGAGCGCCCGTGCAACTGACTCCCTCGTTTTGTGATTTACTTGACAGCATCTTTAGTGGCCTGTCAGGGGTTTCAGGACGCTCCCTTAACAAGTTGGCTCCGTTACCGTCCGAGCCGTGTGTGTGTGTGTGTGTGTGTGTGTGTGTTTGTGGCCCAGAGTGACAATATCCATATATGTTAGCCACGTTGCTGTTATGTGTAGTCTCGTGTGTGTCCAAGATTCAGTCTGGCATTGTCCATCCCTTCCCTGACCTCCTGCCCCTCACAGATACTGTGAAACATAATTGCTATATATTCTTCATGATGATGTCCATCGTTGTCTCCTGTGGTCAACCCACGGTAATGATGAACTGCCAGTCAGAGTAATATAAGGAGAGGGAGGAGGGGGAGACACTGGTGGGGTATGGCAATCGTAGTGTGGTGGTCCGGGCTGGGTGGTGTGTAGTGTGGTCTGGTCTGGTGCTGTATGGAGAAGGTTTTATTATACCGTCAATGAGGACAAGTGGAAGCCCGTGCCGGCGGGCAGAGTGGCACTCGGAGGTTTAAGGAGAGTAAAGTGTTACCAGGCTACCATTCTTATTGTGCTGGTTGTGCAGGGGGAAGGCAGGCAGGGTCACATTGTCTAGTTGCTGGGCTGGCTGACAACCCGTCCTGTGGTGGTGGAGGAGCCCTCGCACATCTCCCGCCTCCCTTCACCTGTCATTACCAGGACTCCTGCTCATAGTTGGCCTGGATGTCCTCCCTGCACTGCCTCCTTCATCAGTTGGCTGAGGATCTAGTCAATACGTCAACGCTTCACACACACACACACATACACACACACACACACACACACACACACACACACACACACACACACACACACACACACACACACACACCTTGCTAAGTAACTAACCTGTAGAGGAGACACAGGTGTGTACATACACTCTCCTGAATAACTTACGTATGTATACATACTTAACAAGGCACTTCTTACTAACCAGGTCATCAAGGAGGAATATGTGTGTGTATACTGTGGCTTATTTTACCCCCAGGGGCGGGCATGTGCTAGTTAGGCTGTTTTAAGAGGCAAACACAGGTGTGCATGATCGTCAGTTGGGGCAGCTTCGTGACACATCATACTGACCAAATTATCATTATAGTAATAATGATGATGATAATTATAAGCTGTTATTAGTATTACATTACTTCTACTACTACTACTACTACTACTACTACTACTACTACTACTACTACTGCTGTTGTTGCTAATTTATTAACTTTATATGTTTAGTTTTACCGAAGATGTATGATGCAGTGGAGGGAAGGTGAGCCATCTGTTAGCAGGGTAAGAGCGGGTGATGTGTCAGGCGAGAAGTTAAAGTGAATGTTGAGTATCTTGAGATAACTAGCAACTAGGATGTACGTAGAGTGAGGTCTGGCTTCTGTCACTTGCTGACCTCGTGGTCTTTCTTCTGTCGTCATACCATCCACAGAAGAAGGGTTTAGGCATACTCCATAATTTTACGATATTAATAACTTTTGGTTCTTATCATCATGGGTTCTGTAGTCTGGGGGCTATTTGTCTCATGCATGGGCGGGGTCTGGTCTCCCAGGAAGTTCAGTAAAGAGTTTGAGTGTGACTGTGTGTCAGTCTGCAGTATTGTACACGTGAATCGCTTGAGAATATTATTATCATCTCACGATCTTGAATATTCCCCAAGTTGAGAATATCAGGGGAGACGCGGAACAGTTACACCGGAGAGTCAACCTCACGGGACTCAGGGCTGCACACAGCCAACTACACTAGTTTTTTCATGTAACTTGTAGACGGCTTGATATGGGTGGGATCTGGTTGACGGGGGTACGGAAACCCCTCCTAGAGTTGACGTAAGTTTCCGGGGGTACAGAACCCCCCCCCCCCCCCTGAAGTTGACGTAAGTTGACGGGGGTACAGAACCCCCCCCCCCCCCTGAAGTTGACGTAAGTTGACGGGGGCACAGAAGGGTTCTCGTGTATTGACGTAAGTTGCATGTTGTTGGTAGTGGAGTATAGTCCAGACAAGGCGAGGGGAGATGCTGCATCTTACTGTCTCGTGTTAGATTATTAATGTATAGTTATGACTTGTAGACCTGTCGAGCAGGTTCTCGCGAGACGCGTCTGCGCACTGTGTCTGGGAGTGACAGAAGGCTATATATGATTAAGGTCGTAAAAGGATTACAACTTCAGTTCCCGTCGAATTTAAGTGTCTCTGTGAGATTAACCTTTTGATTACGGCGTTGGTCCCCTTGATTATAGTGTTATGACGCTTGATTACGGCAATGTTACACCTGATTACGGCGTTACAACCTATGATGATAACTTGATCACAGCGTTACAACCTATGATGATAACTTGATTACGGCGTTACAACCTATGATGATAACTTGATTACGGCGTTACAACCTGTGATGATAAGTTGATTACGGCGTTACAACCTGTGATGATAACTTGATTACGGCGTTACAACCTATGATGATAACTTGATTACGGCGTTACAACCTGTGATGATAAGTTGATTACGGCGTTACAACCTATGATGATAACTTGATTACGGCGTTACAACCTATGATGATAACTTGATTACGGCGTTACAACCTATGATGATAACTTGATTACGGCGTTACAACCTGTGATGATAACTTGATTACGGCGTTACAACCTGTGATGATAACTTGATTACGGCGTTACAACCTATGATGATAACTTGATTACGGCGTTACATCCCTTGATTAAGGCGGTACAACTCTTGATTACGGCATTACAGTCCTTCAGTGCGACGTTCGTACCCCTTGATTGCGACGCTACGGTTACAACCCTTGAGTATGACGTTATGACCCTTTAACTCAACGTTACGACCCTTGAATACGATGTTGCGACTCTTGAGCCTTACGTTTCAATCCTCGGCTGTGATGGCCTGACCTTGGTCCCCAAGCCTTAAGGGGCAGGCCATCATATCCATAGGTCGTACTTTCTTGCTCAAGGGTCGTCCTTACGTGCTTAAGGATCGTACCTTCGTGCTCAAAGGTCGTACCTTCGTGATCAAGGATCGTACCTTCGTGCTCAAGGATCGTACCTTCGTGCTCAAGGACTCATCTGTATTGCTTCTGGGGTCAGTTATTCCAGGATCCAGTACATGTAACTGAGAGTGTGTATGTCCGTCTGTGGATCTGTTAGAGAATTATGTTTTCTTACCGTAAGATATGTTAGCTGCTGCACCAACCTACATGTACTGAGGCAACAGACTTCACATGAGTCATGTGGTGAGGAGGTGTGGCTTGCGATGGTGCGCTCCTTGTGAGTGTATGTATGTTGTGGCTGCCAGCGAGGGGGAGTGATGGGGAGAAGTAGAGG